>NC_068406.1:24121163-24123663 GCF_023724105.1 Carassius gibelio
AGAAATAAATTACACTTTAACATAAATTCACATAGAAAGCACATATTTTAAATTGTAATAATATTTCAGAATTTTTACTGTATATTTGATCAAATAAATGCAGTCTTGGTGAGCAGAAGAGACTTCTTTCAAAAACATTTACTAACTCTTGAAAGGCAATTTTTAATGCATTTTTTTTATTAATTTTTTTGCATCTCAGTGTTTTCATTCATGCATTATCTTTAAATTAGATTATAAAAACAATTCTCTGTCTCATATAATGACAGATAGTCTCTCTCTCTCTCTCCTCCAGACATGAGTGTATTTCCGCTCGCTGTTTCTGTGGAAATGTGAGGAATTCTCATTTCTAAAAGCCTGCTCATTTCCTCTGATAGGATCATGAGGGATCAGGAGCGTCTAGATAACTCGGGTTCATCTGCTAATATAGCGTCTGTAACAGGTGGACTGTGAAGAAATCACACTCCTGAGTCCTGAGCAAACAAAAGGCCCGTGTTTTATAGACGAGTGTGATCTCAGGCTGGAATCATTAGGATCTGGATCTCACGGGAAGCGATTTCTATCAGTGTTAAATCGGTGCTGACCTTCTTCTCCTGTCACAACAGTATCAAAATATCAGGCAGGAACAACGTCTGCGGATGGAAAACAGGCCCAGGCGGCAGGAACGATCCTCCTGGAGATACCCAGAGATCTTCTGCTCTCACGTTCCTCCTTTAATGTGCAAAACATGGTTTGAGGAATCATTCATGAGGGCAAACGCTACAAAACTGCACCATATCATGAAAATATAATGGTTTGCAAACAGCATTTCATATTATAAAATGGCACAAGAGAAAGTTTAAACATAGACGTGTGTGTGTGTGTGTGTGTGTGTGTGTGTGTGTGTGTGTGTGTGTGTGTGTGTGTGTGTGTGTGTGTGTGTGTGTGTGTGTTGTGTGTGTTTGTGTGTGTGTGTGTGTGTGTGTGTGTGATATTTATAAAATGCAATGTATGTATAGTATTATGTAATATGTATAAATATAAACATATATATGATATAATTTGATAGTTTTAGTTTTTTTAGCATAAGAGACTTTCAGTTATATTTAATATTTTTTTAGTTTTTACGTTTTTTTAAAGTATTTTTTTAAGTTTATATTTAAGCTTTTTAGTTATTTTGACAAATATTTTTGTATTTTCACTTTTAATTTTAGTTTTAATATTGTTTTTTTGTAACTTCTGCTAGCTTTTGTCTTTTTTTTCTGTTCATTATTGATGTATTTTTTATTTTTTAGTAAATTTAACTAAGTGATGATTGTGAAAGTTTCATCTAATATCTATGTTTAATTTATTTCAGATTTATTTCAGTTTTCTTAACCACATAAAACATCACACCAAGTCCTGTTTCCAGTTGTTTGATGTCAGCAAGGTTTATTTTTTTATAAATTAATACTTTTATTAAGGCAGCATGTTACAAAAGATTTCCATTTCAAATAAATGCTTTTCTTTTGAACTTTCTATTCATTAAAGTATCCTGAAAAATAAAATGTAGCATGGTTTCAACAAAAATATTGTGCAGCACAACTGTGTTCAACAATAATATTATTTAGAAATATTTCTTGAGCAGTAAATCAGTATATTCTCATGATTTCTGAAGATCATGTGACACTGAAGACTGGAGGAATGATGCTGAAAATACAGCGGAGCATCACAGAAAAAAAAAAATACAATTTCTACATATTGACATAGAAAATAGTTATTTTAAACTAAAATAATATTTACCTGTTTTACTGTATTTTTGAAGTTATTTTTTGTGCATCTAATGACACATCAGCTTTAAATAATCGTTATGCTTTCCGTCATCTCGACACACAAAGACACAAAGTGTGAGAGGGTTTTCTCCACTCCCAGCTAGTGTTGTTGTTTTATTTGGGCAGATAAGCTGCTCCCCGATGGACGCCCATACAGTGACTCCTCACAGGAGAGCCCGTGAATGCAGGTGTGACGTTTGGATCCAGAAGAGGAGAGGTGACACAGAGGTTAGCGAGATGAGGCTCGATTAGCCGGACGCTTTTTTCAGGCCCGCGGTCTCTGAGGCCTTCCTCGCCGAACAAGAGGAGCACAGAGAACAAAAGGAGGAGCCACGTACGGGACGTCCCTGCGCGCTCACCTTACTTCCCTTCTCACTTCCCACAGATTCACAGCTCGCACAAAAGAGATCCGCTGCCGTCGACCTCAGTCAACCGACTCCACGCTCGTAATAATCAAGAGGAGGAAGGCTTCACCCTAAATGAGAATGTTCTCATCTTCGTAGATTAGGATGTGTTTGTGTCTTCATCAGGTTTGGAGAAATGCATCAGTGTCTCATCAATGGATGCTCTGCAGTGAATGGGTGCCGTCAGAATGAGAGTCTGATCAAATTTTATTTAGGCAGAAACGGTGCTTTAAAGTAAGGCATTAACTGATGGACTGCAGTGCTGTGGATTATTGTGATGTTTAGACTCTCAATCTGACGGCACCCATT